>NC_135376.1:63812500-63830000 GCF_049243985.1 Paroedura picta | reverse complement strand
GCCAGCAAGGGCCTGGTCAGGCCAGCAAGCACTGTTCTTGGTGTCTTCCTACCCTCAGCAGAGCCATTTGGGCTGGGGATGGGTGTTTGAAGGGCCTTCCTATCCCCTGAAGTCAGATGAGCCATGCAGTGGCCTCTCCGGGCCACTGTAGACACTGTCCTGCAGGCAGGCAGCCATTTCCAGGCCTCCTGCCCCCACCCTCAGGATCTTGGGTGGGCAGGCAGTTTTAGAGGCCTTGCTGGCTTCACTGGGGCTGGCTTGCAGCCCAAGTTCTCCCTCTATCCCTCCCAGTCACCCCACTTGGCTGTCTCACTACATGGATGTGGGCCATCACAACTTCCAGCTCTTTCTGCGGGTGGGAGTTGGAGGTGGAGGCGGTTGGGGCAGGGCATCCCCTGCTGCCTCAGAGGGCCAATCAGGTAGGCTGTATGCCATCCTTTTGACTTAATATTTTTATGATGATAATATGTGCTTGATTATGGGAAGAAGCTGAAATATTTGGTTGTGCCATAGTATAGTTGAGGGAGCAGAACTAGGATGCACATTAGTAGAAGAGGTATTAAAGTAGCAAGCCTAGAATTTTTTGGTGCAAATGAGTGCTAGAACCTTTTGTTAGGATATATTACTTCTCTATCTTCATTTGTGGAATTTTGTCACTATGATCAGCTATGTTAAAAATAGGGCTTCTGCCTTCTGCTTTGCCATGTTGCTTTGAAACATCTTTGATTTGCTGTCATGAACTTTGAGCTACCAACTGGCTTTGTGTCAGTGTCAGAATGAAGGAAATGGGAACAGGAAATGTAAAAGGATTTTGGGTGCAGAGCCAGTTTGGTGTAGTTGTTAGGAGTGCGGGCTTCTAATCTGGCATGCCGGGTTCGATTCTGCACTCCCCCACATGCAGCCAGCTCGCCACGGCATTGATAAAACTGTTCTGACCGAGCAGTGATATCAGGGCTCTCTCAGCCTCACTCATCTCACAGAGTGTCTGTTGTGGGGAGAGGGAAGGGAAGGCGACTGTAAGCCGCTTTGAGCCTCCTTCGGGTAAAGAAAAGCGGCATATAAGAATCAACTCTTCTTCTTCTTCTAAAGTCAAGTGCAGTAGAGTACAAGGACAGTGCAACAAAAGAATACTTAAACTGATTCCTATGACCCTTTCCTGTGGTAGCTGTGATACTTATTTATTTATTTATTATTTAAACTTATATACCGCCGTTCGCCAGGAGATCTCGCGGCAGTTCACAATAAAACATTAAAATCACAAAACCCCATAACAATGGCATTCTAATCCTATAACCCTCACCTGCTCAGTCAGAGGTCATAACGTCGGTCTCACGAGAGAGGGAGCTGGCCGATGCTTCTAAGGCAGGGGTAGTCAACCTGTGGTCCTCCAGATGTCCATGGACTACAGTTCTCATGGGAATTGTAGTCTATGGACCTCTGGAGGACCACAGGTTGACTACCCCTGATCTAAGGGATCCAAGATGGAACCCAGGCTCTGCCCTGGCCTCAACCGTACGCCTGGTGGAAGAGCTCCGTCTTGCAGGCTCTGCGGAAAGCTGGTAATTCCAGCAGGGCCCTTAGCTCCTCTGGGAGCTTATTCCACCAGGTTGGGGCCAGGATCGAAAAGGCCCTGGCCCGGGTCGAGGCCAGGCAAACACATCCCAGGGGTACGGGACAACCAGTAGATTCATACCTGCAGAGCGAAGGGCCCTGTGGGGGGCATAAGCAACAACGCAGTCCCACATGTAAGCAGGACCCAGGTTGAATTTTAGAGTGCTGCTACACAATGGAAGTGGTTGTGTGAATGCCAGTGCTACGTACAAAGCTATTAATCACTGAAAGGGCCTTGTTTGGGAGGTAGTTATAAATATGAAAGAAAAGAAATCTTTCATTGGAACCAGAGACATGCAATAAAAAACAAATCTCATTGCAAGAAGTATTTTTACAACATTTCTATCATTAGAATTACACCATTTTTATAACTTTTCTCAATCTTTATAATTTAAAGGTAGCCTTTCTTCTGAATGATATTAACACCATTATTTTGTTTTATACAGTTGAGACAATTCAAAAATGTTACCAAACATCTTGGAATAGGTGGAAATTCACCTCCCCCTTTCAAAAAGTGGCTGTCATCTTCAAGAACTGACCTTTATTTCTGTTTTCCAGCATATTGATTAATGTGGCAGAGGCTTGGGCAAGATCTGCTCTTCAAGTCCTGACTGCCGTCCCAGCCCAGGTGTTTTAAACCTGGTGATGGTATACCAATGGAAAAGGAAAGGCACACTACGTGTGGTCAAAGGCATACATTTTATCATCACTTGAACGGTTCTAGGACTAAGCCTTGGCACTAAAAAATTTCCATGGATGAAATTAACAGCTGGCAGACACGATACAACTTCTACATGGAATTCCCTTTAAATATCCATGGTGGATGACTCCATCTAGTGAGTCATTTGGTTGTACTAGTTTACCATGAGAATTTAACCAGGTTTTTTTTTAATTATTATTATTCAACATTGAAATAGTGTATGTTGGCTTAGGGAACATTCTTTGATTCCTTGTCAGATGAATGCACTCTATGGGGTCATTGCAGTAACACAGTTACCAAAGAAAGCTTTTATAATGTGAATGGAGTGAACAAATAAGAAAGCCTATTCAGGCTATTCATTTGGAATATAAAAATGATTGAATAATGAAGAATAAATGTCTACCTCCTCCCCTCCCCTTCTGCATCCTTTTGCAGTTGGTTGACCAGCCAATAAATAGGTCAAAAGGTAAGAACGGAGAGAAGCTCTGCTCTGTCCACTTCAATGGGATATAATACAATAGAGTCCACTTTTAAAGCACCCATTTTCTCTAGGTGAACTGATCTCTGTATCCTGGAGATCAGTTGCAATTCCAGGACATCTCCAGCTACTACCTGCAGGATTCAAAAGGATATGAAGAATCTCCTGCAGGGGACATTGGAGATGAGAATTGAGCATAGTTCGGAAATTCCTGATACTTTTCAAATGCTCTCCCCCTATGTCCTGATCGGCTCATTAGAGCCTTCCTCCTCCTTTGAGCATGCTTCCCCATGCTTGCCTCCAGAACAGACAGAATGAAAACAAAAATAAAACAGGATTCCCCCTTCCTCTCTTTCTATGCAAAGTAATTTCTCTTATAAACAAAGCTTTAATTTGTTTTAAGCAGCTTAGTGTTCTGCAACTCTTTGTATATGCATTTATTTATTTATTTGTTTATATACCACCGCATTCCATTTGGACTCACGGCGGTTCACAATAAAACAATATGTAGACTCCACCAACAGGGTTCTGGACCAGTGTGAGCATTCAGGCTGAGAAAAATAGGAGATCGTTTTTGATAGGTAAAGAAGAAGAAATAGGAAATGGCTGGTTTCTGCAACACTCTATATACCTAGTGGATCTGGAAAGAGAGAATGAAAAGCTACCTGCTAGAGACAGGATTGTGCTATGTGATTAAAGACCCCACATCCAGCCTGTGCTGAGGCAGCTGCATTGGCTACCAGTTGCTTTCTGGATTTGGTTCAAGATTTTGGTATTATCCTTTAAGGTCCTCCGCGGTCTGGGACCCACATACTTGAGGGACCGCCTCTCGCCCTATGTCCCCCCCCCGAGTGTTTTACACTCTGCAGGTTTGAACTTGTTGGTCATACCTGGCCCCCAGGAGGTATGTCTAGCCTCAACTAGGGCCAGGGCCTTATCGGTCCTGGCCCCCACCTGGTGGAATGAGCTCCTGGAAGAGGTATGGGCCCTGCGGGAGCTTTTGGCATTCTGCAGGGCCTGCAAGACAGAGCTCTTCTGCCAAGTTTATGGTTAGGGCTGGCATGCTAGGAAGAGCTGGACCCCCCCCCCCGGGGTAATTGATCAATGACCCCTGGCCCCTCTGGTGGAGAGTGGGTGAGTCTGGTATTAGTCCGTCATCTTGAAACTGTTTGAAATTCTGTTTATAATTTTATTGGGGGTTTTATTGTAGGTTTTATTGTTGTAACCTGCCACGAGCCATTGGGAGTGGTGGGATAGAAATCCAAATAATACTAATACTAATACTAATACTAATACTAATACTAATACTAATACTAATACTAATACTAATACTAATACTAATACTAATACTAATACTAATACTAATACCCTGATTGCCTCTTTTGGACATTTCCTGCTTCTTTGAGTGTACTTTCTCTGATTGCCCCTGGAACAGACAGAATGAATGCAGAAAAACAAATACAGAACTCTCTCTCCTCTCTTTCTATACAAAATTGTTTCTCTTCTACATAAAACTATTGATGCTGTGCTCCTCTTTGCATATGTCTATTTTCCCAACAAGAACTAAATCCCCTTGTGCATTAGAATCAAGATTCAAGGCATCAGAAAAACTACTGGGGAGGAAAGTGAAATTCCCTTCCGCCCTCCTGACTGTTGGGCTGGCTGGTTGGATAGATATGTAACTTCCATAACAGCAAAGTGTATCTTGACTTAATTTTATTGTGGCATAAGCTCTTGTGAGCCCTCTGGATGCTCGTTCCATGGACTCTGGTTCAAAGAAGCTTATGAAACAATAAATGCATTAGTTTTTAAATTGTTACATGACTTGGTTATTTTTGTCTCTGAAGCTTTTATTGTCTTTCTTTTTCTTTTCTTTTTTTTGCTGGGCCATACTTTTTTTTTTGCTGTCCAGTCACAGATGACTTATGGTTACCCCATGGGGTTTTCAGGGCAAGAGACAGCTCAGAGGTGGTCTGCCATTGCCTGCCTCTATGAAGTGACCCTGGACATACTTGGTGGCAGTTCAGTAGCAATATCATTTGCTGCCTTTCCCAGCAATAGCATCTCATGTCAATATCCTGCACTTTCTGTCCTTATTTCCCATCTACGAATTATTAGCAGTACAATTTGAGAGGCAGCAAATGTTGCAGAACTGGAGGCAGATGTTGGAAGCGGTGGCCTGAACAACAGACTAAACTCCAGCCAGCCATTCCGTTTTTGAACATTGAACAAGATAAATTCCTGATTGTGTGTCAGAAAGTGAAAAACTGGTGAGATCCTAGGAGATGGAGGGGATTTAAAGCCCACCCCTCCTGGATGACGACCCTTTCCCTAAATAATTTAAACAAAAGGTTCTGATGGCCTGTCTGAAACTGCACTTATACCTGGTGACACCCCATGACCCTGCCAACACAATCATCATCCGCTGGAGGGAACGTGATAAGCCTTGACATTAGATATGTCTAAAACTATTTTCTATACCAATAATAACAATGAACTATGGAAAGCTAAGAGCCCAAGTTGGCATAGTTAAATTCAGACATCATCCCAAAGTTTTGGATTTGCTTCAATACACAATTGGTTACTGGGTTCACAGAATCAGCACCAATACCATGGAACAACATGACCCTTTGAACTTTGTATCACTGAATGCAAAGAGAGTAGTTTGGTAAGTGGTCTTTAAGAGAATGAAGAATACTAAGGAAGTTGTCAGAGCAGGAAGGAAATGAGATGCTGTTCGAGCATTATCAGCATTAGAAATAACTATTCCTTGTTTCTATAATGGGGTAAAGAAAGCAGGAAATTGCACCAAAGTCTTACTTCCAAATACAAAGAGGTTGAAGGTAACTTCAGTTATCTAAACAAGAAGGCACATGATGTTGTTGTTGTTAGGTGCGAAGTTGTGTCCGAACCATCGCAACCCCATGGACAATGATCCTTCAGGCCTTCCTGTTCTCTACCATTCCCCGGAGTCCATTTAAGTTCACACCTACTGCTTCAGTGACTCCATCCAGCCACCTCATTCTCTGTCGTCCCCTTCTGATTTTGCCCTCAATCGTTCCCAGCATTAGGCTCTTCTCCAGGGAGTCTTTCCTTCTCATGAGGTGGCCAAAGTATTTGAGTTTCATCTTCAGGATCTGGCCTTCTAAGGAGCAGTGTGATCTCCTCTAGGACTGAACGGTTTGTTTGCCTTGCAGTCCAAGGGACTCGCAAGAGTCTTCTCCAGCACCAGAGTTCAAAAGCCTCAATTGCTATACATTGCAACTGGGAATACCATAGCCTTGACTATATGCTCTTTAGTTGGCAGGGTGATGTCTCTGCTTTTTAGGATGCTGTCTAGATTTGCCATAGCTTTCCTCCCCAGGAGCAAACATCTTTTAATGTCTTTGCTGCAATCCCCATCTTCAGTGATCTTGGAGCCCAGGAAAATAAAATCTGTCACTACCTCCATTTCTTCCCCAGGCACATGATATATTATATTATAACTTAGCAAAATAGGGAGAAATGAGCACAAGTGGAAAACTTCAAAGCATGCATATTGTTTTGTGTTAGATTTCATTTGGGTAGCCATGTTGGTCTGGAGTGGGCACTGGACTAAACCTTTGTTGTCCTAATAATTCTATGGTATTTGGTTTTGAATATCATTTCTGAATGAATTTTATTCACACAATGGTGAAACTCCATATAAAAAGAATCATGATATGCCTACAATCATGATATGACTATAAAATGCAGCTGTGAGGGTCCTCACTAGGTCATCTTGGAGTGCTGTGGCAGCTGCATTAGTTGCCAGTTTGCTTCTGGATCAAGTTCAAGGTTTTGGTTTTGACCTTTAAAGCTATACACAGCCTGGGTCCTACCTGTCTGAGGGACCTGAATCCGCTGATTGTCCAGAGCTCCTGGGAAATTCTCCTGGCCTTGATCAGAGCCAGGGCAGAATGAGCTCTCTAGATTCCGCAGGGCTTGTAAGATTGAGCTCTTCTGCCAGGTGTTCGGTTGAGGCCAGGGCGGAGACTGGAGTTACCAATCTGAGGATCCCGCCCTACCTCATTATGTTCATGGCCCCCCAGGTTAACATCTATGTAAGAAACAAGACTGGGAACAGCGGGGTGGTAGATCCAGAACAAGAATTCAGTTACACCACCATCATATCAAATTTTTTTCAGGCAAAGGGTGCCTTTTGAAACCGTAAGCAGATACTAGGCTTAAAGTTGCTTTCACAAATGGGTTTGCCATTACAATGGAATATGTTCCCTTCATTTTGCCTGTGCTTCTGTTCTGCCAAAGCTCTTTTTCTGCTTTATACGACCCTCTAAATCTTGTAAGAATTGAGGTTCAGCATTAGTGTCAGAAGAACCAAAGATGAACCCTTCTTGCCTACAGCCACTTTCTCCTCTCTTCTCCCTCCCAACATGTTGCTGAACACAGCAAGGTGCAGAGTGAGAGGCTATGCACTGTTCTTTTCTTGCCAATTTCTTTTTTTTTTTAATTAAGGGAACATGGTACCTTTGGATTCTTTTAAAAAATGAATCTAATAAAGTATTGCATTAATTTCTTTTATTAAAAAAGAAACCTTTTTGGATATGGCTTATTTATTTTATTTATTTGTTTTATACTTTGACTTATATACCACCACTCTTGGCAATTGTCGTCTCGTGGCAGTTTACAGTATAAAACCAATAAAATCACAATAAAACCCCATAAACTCCCCAATTAAAATTGCAATAAAAATAAGCAATAAATGGCATCACAGACTTTACTATGTTCAAAACAAACAAACACCCTTTCACCCTACTTTAAAATGCTCTCAACAGGTAGGATCTCTCAAGGCTTGGGGGGGGGGGGTTGGAAAAAGGAAAACGTTGATGATGTGAGAGAAAAAAATCACTACCAATCCCAAATATATCCTGCATTGTGTTGAGAAACAGCACTGGAGACAAAATGAAGTTTCCCTTAATGAAAACAACACTATTCCAAGAATCCTTTCAAGGGAAGTAAAACCCTAGGCAGCAGAACAGGCCTCTTAAAATAAACCAGGCCTGTCGTGTTAGAAACAGCAAATACTATAACAACAATCCTAAAATTTGATCTTTGAAGGATGTCTGTCATATGCTCAGTCTTATTTTACACCCCTTCCGCTTTTCTTTTAAAGGGGGAAACAATGCCATCTTCCCGAAAGGAAATAAGTAATAAAATGTCAAGCAGGATTTCCTATTCATAATTTTCCATTCTTATCATGTGGTGAGGGTGGTAGTGTGTGTGTGTGTGTGTGGGGGGGGGGACAAAACCATCTGAAACAGTACTTATGAACATTGAAATCACTCCATGCCCGTGGTTTCCTTAACATCTGTCACAGACTTTTAAAGCATACATTTCCCCCATTTCTAACCAGAAAGCTTTACAGAAAAAGATTTGGGTTTTGTGTGAGGTGATGTAAAGCATGTGATGACCATATATCCAGTGTATTTATAAAACACCCTGTTGAGTTTTTATCTGTGTTATTACATTTTTAATTAATAGATTTTCTCTCTCATTTTCCTCCTCTTTTTTTAAAAAAAAACACACAACACAAATGTTGTGTTTTACTGCCAGCATGATCTCACTGCTTTACAGTATCGATAAATGAAGGCACACCTGCACTATAAAATGCACTTTATATGAAGCAGGCCATTCATGTTTTTATAGCCCATTTTTCACCCATTGTTCTTGGGTCATGTCATAGGTGTGTTGTAATATGTTGTGGAGGTGGGCGGCTTGAAGATCGGCTTGACAAGGTTGCCTAATTTCACCAACTTTAGTGCCAAAATCTGGCCTGAAAAAATCAGCACTAATATCCCAATAGTCATACTAATATGATGTCACTTCCCAAGAATTGTCCAAGACAAACATCTATTTCCAGATCACTTGCACTTACAACACAAAATCTGCCTCTCTTTTTAAAAAGCCATTTCACTCAATAGTCATGACCCCCCTCCCCTCCCCTTTCTAACAAATTTAATACTAACCTGGTGAATGTCTGAACTTTCTTGGCTCTTTGTAAAGCTTGTTGGTTTTATTGTGTCGGTTCATGCCATATAACAAGGTTCATTCCAACTGTAATGACATTTTTGGCGACTGCAAACCTATCAGCCCTTTTTAAAAAAGCTTTTTTTTTTTTTTGCATTTTGTAGTGTACAGACACACACACATTTCATACAAGCTCCTGTTACCTAATTAGGAATGGAACAAAAAGATTGCCTTTCATATACTTGGCATTTAGGTTTCTTAACTGAAACAGAAAGAGAACAACATGGTTCTGTATTTTATTTGTTAATTTCACATGACTCCTGGGATAAGAGAGTGGAGGGACTAAACAACCCCAGCAAGAACCAAGTGGAATAAAGGAAATCAACATTATATGTCTTTGCCAGTATGTTTTCACCCCTCTGTGCATCATGTTTTCTCATATGCATCATACTTTCTCATAAGTTGCTTTCTTTAGGCCTGTTTTGTGGTCGCCTCCAGGTAGTCAGGGAAGCTGATGCAATGCACTTAGATGCAGTGCCCTGGTTCTGGATAATTCTCACTGGTTTAGCTAGTCTAGATATGCTTTAACAGATTTTAACATTGGTAAAGCGGGACACCATTGACCAGGGGGGTTCGTGATTAAAATTTTGGTCTATATGGAGCAATAAAAAGTTTCATAGAACGCATAGAACACAAAAATAGTATTGTAGTACTGGCACACAAAGAACACACACACAAATGTATGGATAGATTTTGGCATAAACAGAGCCACAGCTTTTATTGTTATACAAACTGAGCGTGGGCACGCCAAAGGTGAGGGGGTAGATCCAGACCTGCCCCTCCCCATGCTGCAGCCAGCAGACCACAGCCCCATGGGGAGGGAAAATCCATCAGCAGGTCTGCCCATGGGGACCAAGCGACACACCAGTCAAGCTCCCCCTAACCATCAGGCCTGCTGGACCGTGGGAAGGTAAAGCATAGGAAAGCCCCATGGGTGTCAACCTCTACTGGAGCGCTCCTGCCATGTGAGGCAGCCAACTCCCTACCCAGGAAGCCAGCAACCAAGCACATGGGCAGCCTCTCAAGAAGGCTCCCACAAACGGGCAGCTCTCGTCCCTCAGGCACAGGCTCTGCCCAAAAGGATCTGCCCCCACCATAAACCACCAGCTGTGACACGGTACAGAAAAACAAACAAAATGAGAACAGCAGTATGGAAGCAAACAGGTTGGGTGGGTGGGAAGAAGTGGGCGGAAAGAGCAGTGCACAGCAGAAGAGACCTCATGACTGCACTGGCCTCCTTTTATGCTCGCCGCAAAGTGCCTGCCCACCCCAAATCATGCAGCTCCTCGCGAGGAGTCACACACATAAGTAAGGGAGAAACAGATGTGTTCTTGTATTGCCAGCAGGGGGAGTTACTGGCAGCAAAGGGCTGGCATCTCTACCCATGCAGCAATGTCACTTAAGGCAGGCACCAGGAACTGACATTATCAGGTCACCAGCAATATAGGACCGTCTGTAATTTGGAAGGAACTCTATAGTAAAAATAAATTCTACCATAAAGTTTTTGCTCAAAAACCATGGCATCCCCATGTCACCAACAATGTGATGAGATCACTTTCAGTGTTTGCCATAATTGATATCATTGTATCATCAGCAATGCCACCCTAGGCCTCTCTTTGCTTCCAGGGAGTCCCCAGACCCCTGTTGGTTGCCAGATGGTACTTATTGTTGTTGTCCACCATTCAGTCAAGTCTGAGGGCCATTCCGCACCAGGATCTATGTAGCAAATTGGTTGTGGAACGAAAAAATGCCATTTTAAATAGTGGAATTCGTCATTATGCATACCTGCCTTTGTAGTGGAATCCAGTTGCGTTTCTATCGTTTCCCATAGGTTTCCGGTCTCAGCAAAAATCGCTAGCCAGGAAGCGATATTGCCAAGCTTTGTCCCGCCCCTGGCCGTCAATCAAATGAGCAGCCAATGGGCGGCCGTTATCATGATCCCCAAAAGCCCCTTTCCCTTTAAGGAAGGTTTAAAAAAAACAAAAACACACGTTGCAACAAATCTGCATTGATTCGTTGCAACGGAGGGACCCATCTACCTAGCAGATGGTGTTTGAGCTGCTGTTTCATCGTTGCCACGCTCCCCCCGAGTGAATAAAAAAGAACCCCCCTCACGGGCGCGATTTTCGGCCAAAAATAGAGTGAAAAATAAAGGGAAAATAAACCAGCAAACGGGGCTGTGTGTTGCTTGGTGCTTGGTGACTTTAAACAGCTCTGGGGAGGGACTGCAGCCGGGGAAGCCTTGCTGGGTAAACGAAGGCTCGCCGGTGCGTTGATCTCCGCTCACTCCGAGAAAAAAAAATGTTGATCGCTTCGCCAGAAGATCAGAGGAGAGAGCTAGGGGGAGGGACTTTGCTGAAACCGCAACAATGGTAATGCACAGAACTTTCCCGCTAGTGTTGCAGATTGGTTGCAAGACTGTAGCACTTTCCGGACGGTGAATCCACTTTTTGGGATTTCCCTGAAAGTGCTACAACGAAGCGCTTTTTGCGGATCGGTTTCAGGAGTGTTGCAGATTGTCAACAACGTTGTGCATAACAGCAAATCAGTAGCGATTTCAATTTGCAACCATTGTGCAATTTTGAACAAGTGCGGAATGGCCCTGACCCTTGGCGATCCTGCACCACCTCCCTCAGTCATGCAATGTTGTGGTGATAAGGTGGTACTTAACTACCTTCGAAACAATACAATTCTATGAATTCTGAACTGGATCCCATGCTGTGCAAATATAAGGATCGTAAGATGTCCATAATGTTTCCCACCCAACTAAAGTTAATGACGGGTCTTCTGTAATAAACGTCCAGATTTGTGGCAGTTCGTGAATACAGCAGGAAGCAGGGGTTCAAAGAGACTCTGTGTCCTTTTAAACCTCACCTTTCTGTTCCTCACAAAAGACAAAAACAACTGAGAAGAGGGAAACTCCCCATTTCTCAACTATTTTTAGGCTTTCTTGTGGAGTAAAGGGCCTACACAAGATAACCCAAAACAGCTGAGCAGCAAGGACAAGCTGCTCCCACCATTCAGCTGTTTTTCAGGTTTTCTGCAAGTCCTGTTTAAAGGGATTACAAGCCCTTTTAATAGGGTTTGCAGGACTATGAACTGCTTTGGTGTAATGGTTAGGAGTACGGACTTCTAATCTGGCATGCCGGGTTCGATTCTGCGCTCCCCCACATGCAACCAGCTGGGTGAACTTGGGCTCGCCACGGCACTGATAAAACTGCTCTGGCCGAGCAGTGATATCAGGGCTCTCTCAGCCTTACCCACCTCACAGTGTATCTGTTGTGGGGAGAGGAAAGGGAAGGCGACTATAAGCCGCTTTGAGCCTCCTTTGGGTAGGGGAAAACGGCATATAAGAACCAACTCTTCTTCTTCTTCTTTAGTTTGTGATCAAACATTCAAATTCTATTCAGGGTATGGTTGGGCCACAAACCAACACAAACCACATTTTCGTATCTTTTCCTGAGGTCACAGAAGCCAAGGGGACTTATCCACATTAGTCAGGAGGCTGTAGAATAAGGGAGAATAAGGGAGCACAGTTGTTCCTTTCTTCCCCTTATGTCAGTAGAGCTGCACTGATATAAGAAGCACCAAGGCTGTTTTTAATTCCCCTCCCCACTGCAGTTTTTCATCCCATGTGGCTTAAGGCCATGCTAAGAATAAGGTTTTTAGGGTCAGAAAGGCCTGCCAGAGAGGAGCATGTATGAAAGACCTGTGACAATATTGCTTTCCATGGATGGATGGCAGTATCCAACCATCTTTCTCATATTTTGTCTGTGGTAAATATCATGTAGATGAAAACATTTTTGATAGGATGTATGGAATGAAACCACTTGTTGTTGTCCATACCACAAATGTGGAAGTTTTTAGCCATCATGTTAGAAGTTTGATGTCTTAATGGGAATTTTAATGGGGTTAGTTGTTGTGACCCGCCTCGAGCCTGTTGGGAGAGGTGGGAAATAAATCTAAAATAACAACAACAACAACAACAACAGACAAATTATGCAATTTTAAAAAGAATATGAGTGTTCTTCCTCATTTGAAGAGGGACCTTTAAAAGTTAGGAGGGAGCTACTTTTCCATGACCTTTCAAATATATGTGATCAACTAATATGATTGGCTCCTTGTTCCTATTTTAGAGACTTTAAACATTGTACAGTGCAGAGGGATGAATACACCCAAAAACTTTTCATGGCACTATTGCATGTATCAAGGGTACCACAGAAAATAGCTTAAATGTATACAGTGGTCAAATACTGTTTCATAAATGATCATTTATGTTCTATTGGAATGAGGTAACTCTCCAGGTAAAATTGAAGTACAGAAGAACTGTGGGATTATAAAGACATTTCTTCAAACAATATTACAAATTTACATTGAAACAATGCACAAAATCACAATATTATATGATTAAGGCCAGACTATGCGCTTACTATTTCTACATCACTTCTGTGTCACACAGATACATCACATACATTTTTGACATTACTGCCTTTTATGGGAGATAATTCCCCCCTGCTGGCCAGCTGGCCAGTGGCAGAGAGATGGGGTCTGAAAGCAGGAAACTCCTATCCCCAGTGTGTGTGTGTGTGGGGGGGCATCCCTAAACAGTAGCCAGCAGGGAGCTGAGGATCTAAACTATAAGCTAGGGGAAAACAGTCCCAATAGTACCAAGAAATACCTTCTGGTTTGGCTCACATGTGGTCACAGGAACTGAAAATTTGACAGGTTGCTTGTCGGCATCCAAACAGGTCAGAAATGTCCAATTGCTTTCTCAAAAATGGCACCATCATCCCCAGCCTTTGTCTGGAACCACCTCCACCCTCACTACCATGTCCCTCTTAAAGCCCCACAGTTAAAAGGGAAAAGAGGACACAATGATGTGTTCCCATTTGTGTGAAGATTTATTATTTTGGTGTCTCTGTGTGCTTCACTACAACAGTATGATTCACAGTCCATCAACAACTGCCAAGTAGTCCTGAAGAAGAAGAAGAAGCCTCTTTTATCTACCTGAAGGAGGCTCAAAGCGGCTTACAGTCTCCTTCCGTTTCCCCCCCCCCCCCACAACAGACACCCTGTGAGATGGGTGAGGCTGAGAGAGCCCTGATATCACTGCTCAGTCAGAACAGTTTTCTCAGTGCTCTGGTGAGCCCAAGGTTACCCAGCTGGCTCTATGTGGGGGAGTGCAGAATCAAACCCGACATGCCAGATTAGAAGTCCACACTCCTAACCACTTCACCAAACTGGCTTTCTCAAGATCAATTCATTTGCACCCAGGTTCTCACAGGAATTGGAGTATATCCCCTGCTCTTCCCTGGTGTTTGTAAGGGATGTGTGTCCTGGAGCCATTATGCATGGCGGCAGATACGCCGTGCTGCTGCTGTGCCATTGTGGTGGGGCCAAAAGCCCCGTTGTCCCCCGTGAATGCACGGGGGTCGTGCTCCACTAGCTGCACAGGTGCAACGTCCCCGTGCACACAACGTGGGGTCAGAAGCACTGGAAGTGCTGGAAAGCAGCAGCATAGGCTGGGGGGATTGGGGACAGGGGGCCTCCACTGCAGGATGATGGGGAGCAGCATGTTGCTCTCCCACCATGGCGGAGGCGGAGGGTCACCCTTGTCAGCTCTACAGGCAAGAGGTATCCCTACAGGGACACTGTAGGTCAGGGGAGGAGCCAGGCCGAAAGCCCAGCTCCTTCAATTATGCATGGATCTTAGTCAGGCTGGCCCTTGCCTGTGCCCTTGGGAGTTCCAAGACTCTGGAAGAACCCGTGTTTCGTTAATGCGGGTATTCCAAGGGCCTGGGCCGGGACACCCCCACTGGTGGTGGCATGCATAATCGGGGATTTTCCCTGATGTCCTGCCACCACCAGCATGGGCATTCTGGCCCATCCGTAATGGGTCTTAGAGGTTCCTGCAGCACAGTGTTTCTGGCACAGGCAGCCCATGTTGGGACACTGAATGGCACTATCTCAGCCATCCAGTCAGGGGGTTCAACCGAGAATATAAGATTGCTTGATGATAACCTCCATGCTGAAGTTCTCACCATCCCTGAATCCAACAACAGAGCTGCCTAAATGGAAAGAACTTGCTTCTCTTCATGTAAAAGAGAAACAATGCAACACTTGAGCCACCATGGGATTCATAGTACAATTCCTCTCCCCGCTCTCTGCCCCACTACTGGCTTGAGTTCGAGCTGAAGATTACTTGAGGGAACCAAGACAAATAAACACATAGAAGTTCTCTTTGATTGCACTTCATTTTTCTCCCATGCTAATCAGGGACAGCTTTGCACTTCAGATCATGATGATAGAGCCACTAGTATCTTTGGGTTTTTTTTTTCTGGAAAGGATGAAGAGATGACTAAACAGTGCCCAACCTCCATTGCCCAGATAGTTTGGCAGTGATGTCTGTTGCTACAGATCCTTTTTTTCCTAACAGAGGGAAACCTCTTTTATCAACAATGTCTGTTGCTATGGATCCTTCTTTTTCTAAGGAAACATCTTTTATCAACAAGGATCACTTCCCATTTGTCCCAAGGCATCTGTTTGTTTTCCCTAAAGTAAAGCATGGATCCTTCTGAATAAGTGCTCCATTTCCTGTATCTGCTGAAAGATGCCAATCCCATTCAAAGCTTTTATGGTGGATGTAGTAAGGCCTCATTTACACACACTAGTGGTGGCAACAGCACTATTTCCCCACACCATCTTCCCATGTATGTGTTAAATGTTATCAAGTTGCTTCTGACTTCTGACAACCCTGTGAATGTCCTCAACTGTCCTATCATTTGCTGTGGGCTTGCAAACCGAGGGCCATGGCTTCTCTTTTAGAGTTCATCTATCTTATGTTGGGTCTACCTGTTTTCATGCCACCTTCAACTTGTCCTAGGATCATTGTTTGGTCTTCTCATAACATGACCAAAGCATGATAGTCTACATTTTGTTATTTTAGCCTTCAAGAAGAGCTCGGGCTTGATACGAAGCTACTTATTAGGCACTTTTTGGTGGTCTACGGCAGTGGTCCCCAACCTTTTTATCACCGGGGACCACTCAACGCTGGGGACCACTCACCGAGGACCACTCAGCACCTTTTACTGAGGCCCAGTGGGGGGGGGGTAGTTTACTCCTCTACTCTCAACCACTGCCCTAATGCTCTCTGATTGCTATGGTAATGTTTAAATATCACTTCAAAATAAGATACAGATACACCACAACAATGAAGTGTGTTGTAAAGGGCTGGGGGGGGATGAAGTAAAGGGCCGGGGGGGGGAAGGCGTTCTTCGGGGCCCACCTCCAATTAGTCGAAGGACCACATGTGGTCTGCAGCCCCCAGGTTGGGGATTGCTAGTCTATGGTACCTGTAAAATTCTTCTCCAACATCATGTTTCAAATTAATCAACTTTCTTCCATCTTTCCACATCACTATAAAAAATGTATCACAGGAGAAATATGGGAATGGGGTACCATATGGGAAGAAGCCATCATCTTATGCATTATATATCAGAACTTTTTATTTGTTTCTTTTTTAATCTTTCTCCCTCTCTTTTCCATTCCTATGTTACTGAAAAGGTAAAGGTATCCCCTGTGCAAGCACCGAGTCATGTCTGACCCTTGGGGTGACGCCCTCTAGCATTTTCATGGCAGACTCAATATGGGTTGGTTTGCCAGTGCTTCCCCAGTCATTACCGTTAACCCCCCAGCAAGCTGGGTATTCATTTTACCGACCTCTGAAGGATGAAAGGCTGAGTCAACCTTGAGCCAGCTGCTGGGATCGAACTCCCAGCCTCATGGGCAGAGCTTTCAGACTGCATGTCTGCTGCATTACCACTCTGCGCCACAAGAGGCTCTACGTTACTGAAACACTGGTAGAAAACATTATATGAAGGCGGCTTCCATGATGGAAATGGATTTTAAAAGGAATCCCAGTGGAGAATATTTAGTCCCAGTGGACTAAATAAAGCCGTAAGGGCTTAGTGGAAGGAGTTAGGGCGGGCTCTGTCCGGGATGAGGAAGGGTACCGATTGGCCCCTTCCTCCGGACAGACCATCGGCCGGGCCAATCGGCAGGCGTGAAGCCGATTCCCGGCCGAATGGCCCGGCCGATTCCCGCCCTGCCGACAAGGAAGCAACTGTGAGCCGCGCAGAGCGCAGCTGCCAAGGGCTCCCTGCCCAGCGTCCTGATGTGGCGAGAGGCGCAAAGCGCCTCCCGCCGCGTCAGGCCGCCGGCCAAGGGAGCCCCTGGCAGCCACGCAGAGCGCGACTGCCGGGAGTCCCTTGCCTAGTGCCCGCTGTATTTTAATTACAGCGGGCTTGATTACTAGTATTTATACAGAAGTACAGAGTGATTTATGGAGTCCTGATGGATAAGAACATTTGATCTACACTGTTCCTAGTCCTAGCCATTTGGAATTAGCATATTATTATTATTCTTGTAAGTTTATAATATAGTTATCCTTTTAGAATAAGGCTCTAATTTAGGGAGAGTCCCATTAGCAGCTGGAGGATACCATACCATTTCTCCTTCAGAAATTTATTTAGGGAAGAAAAATCTTTTCTTTACCAACAAAAAAAAAGCAGTATCAAAAAGCCATTGGTGAAACATTAACGTTTCACACAAGAATTGTGTATGCATTCTGACATTGGAGCTTGGTA